>NC_060280.1:89766410-89783907 GCF_021613505.1 Equus quagga
AATTTGGCAACAATTGATTGATAAAGCCTTGAGCTGAGAAAGTGGAGAGTCTGTCACGGCATTCCATGTGGTTTTCACTGGGCAGGATCATATCATGGTCTCGACACACGTAAAGATAAGGCTGCACCAGACAGGTCTGCTTTGGTGGCAAGTGATAGAAGAGAATTTCCTGATTCATCTGAACATAGTTGAGCAAAGGCTCAGCTGGACACTGGACACAGGAAATGAAAGATTTCCATTCAGATTATGAGCTTTGTTTTCTCACACTAGCTACCTCCACATGGAAAGAGACTCAAAAAACCAGCTCTCACATGTCACACCTCACAGTTTTGTTACTAAAGAGGAACTGGATTTACTTTAGCTCCTCATATGTGAAAAAAAATATCAGAAATGGATTCCAATTGACACAGTAATGATCTCTTCCAACCTTGGACCAATCAACCATGGTCAGGAGCCAAGGTTACTGGCAGTCCCTTCAGAATCACAGATGTAGATTCAGGTTATTGAACCTATTTTTACTGAGTATTAAGTATGTGTCAGCCATTATTTTAGGCCAAACTCTGCCGATGAAAATAATCCATAACCAATCTATAAATGAAAATTTGGTGAGTTTATTCTGAGCTTAAATCTGAGGATGATAACCCGGGACAGTCTTTCCACAACAAAACAGAGCATGCCAAAGAAGTGGGGGTATACAGGGTGGTTATATACCCTCAAAGAGTATGTTTCACATATGATTGAAATGTCTCTTTTACAATAGTCACGAGGCTGCTCTGTCAGCACAGCAATTGATGGAAACAGCAGATAGGTCTGCTGTCTCAGTGAACCCCGCATGCTGGCAGGTCTGTTGCCTCGAGCTTGGCGGTCACAGATGGACATTGCAATCAGTTCCCAGCCTAAAGAAAGGCGCATAATCTTTAAGGAGATGCCAATGTTGGGAGGGGGAGGGAAGTTGCACCTTTATCTCAAAATGTCTAAGCAGATATACAATGCATGCTCAATGGCCACAGTCAGGCCCTTTTGGAAAAACAAAGTCAGGTCGAATTAGGTTTATACCAAATGGCTTCCTCATATACTCCTATATATCCTATTGCTTCCCATTTTTATTTGTCATTTTCCCCTTTTGATCTCTAATCTTTCGATAGAAAGCATTGATGATCAAAATATTGTCCCTCGGTGCCAGGGTGGTTGCTGCCTGCCCTGGGTCCATCATGTCCCTTGGTGCTATGCTTTTATTACATTTATTTGCCTAGTCGTCCACGTTGGGGGGAAATAGTGGATAAGCATAGAGTTATATATATATATTAACAGAGGAAGCATTTCATATGTCATGTAATTTCCAATTAATTTTAGACTGTTGCGCAAACATTGTATATGTGCTTTTCTATGACACTTCACATTTACATTGTATATGATTATAGAACAAGTACAGTCACCATAATAACTCAGCATTTTTAAAAGGATTGGTCTGAAATGAATTCTTAGTCATAGTCCCCATCAGAAAAGGAAATTCGTCCAGGGTTATAAGACAGATCAATCATCTCAAGCTGTCGAGCAATCATTACTTTAGTTTGCATGCTATTCTTACAACACTGAGTAAAGAAAAGAACAATTAAGTTTGAATATTATGACTAGTACAAGAATTCCAAGAAGTAATAGAAATAGGAATTGCAATCCGGATTGGAAAAGGGAAGTGATACCAGAAGAGAGCTAACCAAACAATTCAAGACTGGGTGTCGGATCGCATAAGGCATCCACTTGCTCCTTCATGTGTTTTAGCAGAGATGACACATTGGAAGAGTCATCACGTATAAAAGCACAGCATCCAGTCTGAATGATCGTATACGTACCACTTTGGGATGCAGTAAGAATATCTAAAGCCATTCTGTTTTGAAGGCCAGCCCTTCTCATTAAAGACATTTCAGTATTTAAATAAGGGTATTCTTGCTTGACTATCATTAAGGGCTTCTTGAGTAAATTTAGTCAGAGATTCCATATGTAATAATGCCATCTTTTAGCTCCAAAGAAGGAGCAAATATAGTTGAAAATATAGCCATACCAGTGGAACACCGAACAAGCCCATCTGGCCTTAAAGAGAGGGAGGTTGGCAACAGGTTTTAACTCAGCCTGACTCCTTCCCTGCTTTTAAAGAAAACTCAGGGTGCAGTGTTTCAGCCACTCAAGCAGTAGCCAAGGCCAAAGATTTGTTCCACATAACCATTGAGTTCCATTAGGAGTCACTCGATAAATGCCTGGCCTTCAAGACCAGCCTGTTCCAAATTAATCCCTTTCTTTAAGGATAATAATATTCCAAACAAATTATAAAATAGGCATACAGTTTAAGCATAACAAAGGTTTAAATGAGGAGATATAAGGTTGGGAATACAGGCCTGGTCCGGAGTCTTGGGACAGCTGTCTTCCTGGTATGGTCCTTTTCAACAAAGCTGTATAGAGTCTTATTTGATGTCTTTTCAATAAATAAATTCTTCAGGTTACAGTCCAAGATCCTTAATTTCTGGGAATTCTCAGTGAAAGAATCAGCTACCAATCTTTCATGTCTTTTAAGTGCCTCGATGAGACCTTGACAATAATATAAAATGTCTCCTCTAAGTAAAGTTAGTTCATCCATTCCTTCGTTTAATTGCATAGGCCGTCCGGTTATTATCTCGAAAGGAGACAGTCGATGTTTACCAAAGGGTGTAGATCTAAGATTGAGGAGCGCTAGTGGAAGAGCCTTTCGCCATGAGAGATTAAATGCTTCTGAAACTTTTGCCAATTGAGTTTTGATTGTGCCGTTAGTTCTTTCCACCAATCCTGAGGACTGGGGATGGTAAGCACAATGGAAATGTTGCATTATTGGCCAAATAGTACAAATAGATTTAATTCTTTGTCCCGTGAAATCAGTTCCCCGGTCGCTATGTAACTCAGTAGGAATTCCCCAAACAGGAATTATTCTCTCTAATAGTAATTTGCCTACTGTTAAAGCCGTTGCTCTTCTGCAAGGAAAGGCCTCAATCCAATGTGAAAACATGCAAATCATTACCAAGATGTATTTATATCCTTGAGATGGTGGCATTTGGACAAAGTCCAATTGCCATACCTCAAAGGGTCCCTTAGGAAGGGGAAAGTGGCCTTGTGACCCATGGAGTGGGTTTTCCCCATAAAATCATCTTTTCAGGTGCCCAATGGGTTAATTGGTGTATATGCTGGAGCAGTGGCAATTGTGCTCCAATAGGTACTTTGGGTTTCTTATTGGGCCCGAACCACATCTGCGAGGGGGTGTCAAAAATTCCCCCTTTTGACTGCCATATCTGTTTCTCTTGTTCTGTGGCAATTTCTTGAGCCCGTAGAAGGGAATCTTTTACTGGGTTAGCAGAGCTAATGGGAAGCAGCAGGCATTCTTGAGGCTGGACAGCATATCCAGCTTGATAACCGTCCCTGTTTATCATTTAAGTAAGACCCATTTATTTGTAAACCAAATTAAACAATAGAATGCAGTCGTGGTCTTCTCTCCCTTGTGATGTTGGAAGCAAGGTACCAAGGTTAATGGTTGGAGCAAATTATAAACTAGTTCCTGAGTCCAGGAGGCAGCCAGTCAAGAAGACTTCTAGACGTCAGAGTCAAAGCATCTTTTTGCAGCTTGAAAGGTCTCTGATGATGTCATTGGGCATTCAGGTATCTTTTTGAGTGGCTTACAGCTTATGCAGCAACAGATAGGAATCTCTCTTAAGTTTCTATCAAGTCATTCAGCTTCAGTTTGCAAGGCTTCGGGAAAAAGAGTATGTTCAATTCTCAATGATTCCAAATGAAAATGAGGTAAAAATGGAAAACACTAGTTTGGAGGTTTGTAACCAGAAACTTCAGTAGAAGAATTCAGGATCCAGTCCAGTTCACAGGTAGAAAAAGCCTCAAAGACAATTAACAGAACTAGCGTCTAATATCCACAAATGCATATTATAGTTTTTCACTGAAACATAATTCTTCTCTCTAAAATCACCCCCATTTTTACCAAAGATAGCCACATTAAGACTAATT
This sequence comes from Equus quagga, assembly GCF_021613505.1. Taxonomy (NCBI): domain Eukaryota; kingdom Metazoa; phylum Chordata; class Mammalia; order Perissodactyla; family Equidae; genus Equus; species Equus quagga. The sequence goes on from NC_060280.1 coordinate 89,770,446, forward strand.
GGTTTGCAAAATAAGTTTAGTTTCAAGAAACTTGGCCCAATTATTTACATAAGTGCAGCAAGAATAGCAATTGATCATATAGGCTCTTAAATCTGCTTTGCTGGAGTTTTTTTTTTTTTTTTTTTTTTTATGAGGAATCTCAGATCGAACCTTAAAGACCTCTCGAAGCCAGGAAAGCCACACCAAGGATTTGTGCCATCAGGCCTTGCCTGCAATACCTTAGATTTGGGTGAATTCCTCTCCTTTCTTGAGATTTCCCAAAATATTTCGATGTTCATTGCACCTGCCAGATAAGCAAGCTTCCTTACTTACCAGGTAAGATTGCTGGAATCTCTCTCTGTAAAGCAAGGTACCAGGCCCATATTTCCAAGTGGCTTTATTTCCAGAAAGTCAACCTTATTCCTCAAAGGCAGTATTGTCATATCTGAGTCTATATGTTTCTCTCAAATATGACATTCCAGTCAAAGTTTTGGTAAGATAACAAATGTCCTGTTATAAGGAGAACAGATTCTTATTGAACTTATGCAAATAACTATATTGCCACGAAATAACCATGCTCACTCACAAAGAGTTTCAAAATTCTGGAGAGATCAGGTAGAGAGAAAAAGATAAATGTTAAAGTTTTGCTCATAAAGGTATAATTTCACTAATTGCTGTAAGTCATAGTTAGTATAAGAGAAAAGATTTCCTTAAATCTGAGAAAACAAAACAACACATCAAAAACAATATTTCAAACAAAAGTCGTAAAAAAAAATTATAAACATCCTCAGTTCATTCAGTCCTGTATAACCACTTCTTGATCTTAATCTTCTGTTAGCAGTTTTATGAGGTCATCAGTTTTTGCATTAGATTTCTGTAATTTCTTACCCAGTTCAGTTGTATGATCTGAAAGTTTGTCAGAAACCTGTATTCCAGAGTAAGCATCAGAGTCCTTTCCATGAATTCCTCTGAAGATGAGACATATTTGCAAAAGCAAAAAGCATCAGAGTAAAACAACTGACTGTAAACAACAAAAGACTTAAAAATGGCAATTGACAGAGAAACTTATTATTTCTGTGATATACAACACCTTAAACTAATAATTAGAATTATGACTGATAACTAGGACAGATCAGAATTTTAGGAATGTTATATAATTTTCAAAACACTTATATCCGTAACATTTACCCACGTAATACCAACTAAGAAAGATTATCATCACTTATCTGACAATGCTTCCAATGTAATTTAACAGACCAAATAAGCCTAATTAGTTTAGAATCTTCCACCTTATAGGAAGAGAGTGCAAATTTCTCTGTGAAGTCCCAGGGGCCCTCTGAAAATCCTCAGAGAAATTCTCTTCCTTCATCCAGGTTAAAAGAAAAGCCTTTATTCGGGACTTGAATATTTTTGAGGGATAAGCTTGTCAGAAATGTCAAAAGTTTTAAAAACACTTGTTCAAATAGAAAACAACGCTCACTGTGAAACAATGCTCAGGTATCTATTTAAACTGACAACAGAAACAGTCAAGAGCAAACAACACAGTCAAAAAATTTTAGAAGAGACCTCTTTCTTTCTGAATATAGGAAATTGTTTTAACAAAACATAGATTTTTATCTTTTAGGTAGAGTTAGAGCGGGCCAAACGTTCAAGAAAATTATCCTTTGAAAGAAAACCAAATTTTAGTTTCCGTACCAGCTTATTATTATTTTTTTATTAAGATTATGATAGATTACAACCTTGTGAGATTTCAGTTGTACATTATTGTTAGTCATGTTGTGGGTACACCACTTCACCCTTTGTGCCCTCCCCTCACCCCCCCCTTTTCCCTGGTAACCACCAATCAGTTCTCCTTGTCTATATGTTAACTTCCACCTATGAGTGGAGTCATATAGAGTTCGTCTTTCTCTGACTGGCTTATTTCGCTTAACATAATACCCTCAAGGTCCATCCATGTTGATGCGAATGGAACAATTTGGTCCTTTTTTATGGGTGAGTAGTATTCCATTGTGTATATATACCATATCTTCTTTATCCAATCATCAGTTTCTGGGCATTCAGGTTGGTTCCACATCTTGGCTATTGTAAATAATGCTGCAATGAACATAGGGGTGCATGGGACTCTTGGGATTGCTGATTTCAGGTTCTTAGGATAGATACCCAGTAGTGGGATGTCTGGGTCATAAGGTATTTCTATTTTTAACTTTTTGAGAAATCTCCATAGTGTTTTCCATAGTGGCTGCACCAGTTTGCATTCCCACCAACAGTGTATGAGGGTTCCTTTTCCTCCACAATCTCTCCAACATTTGTCACTCTTGGTTTTGGATATTTTTGTCAATCTAACTGGTGTAAGGTGATATCTTAGATTTGCATTTCCCTGATGATTAGTGATGATGAACATCTTTTCATGTGTCTATTGGCCCTACTTATATCTTCTTTGGATAAATGTCTGTTCATGTCCTCTGCCCATTTTTTGATTGGGTTGTTTGTGTTTTTGTTGTTAAGCTGTGTGAGTTCTTTGTATATTATGGAGATTAACCCTTTGTCGGATAAGTAGCTTGTAAATATTTTTTCCCAATTAGTGGGCTGTTTTTTTGTTTCAATCCTGTTTTCCCTTGCCTTGAAGAAGCTCTTTAGTCTGATGAAGTCCCATTTGTTTATTCTTTCTATTGCTTCCCTCATGTGAGGGGTTATGGTGTCCGAAAAGATTCTTTTGAAGCTGATGTCAAAGAGAGTACTGCCTATATTCTCTTTTAGAACACTTATTGTTTCAGGCCTAGTCTTTAGGTCTTTGATCCATTTTGAGATTATTTTGCTGAGTGGTGAAAAAGAATGGTCAATTTTCAATCTTTTGCATGTGGCTGTCCAGTTTTCCCAGCACCATTTGTTAAAGAGACTTTCTTTTCTCCAATGTAGGTCCTCCGCTCCTTTGTCGAAGATTAGCTGTCCATAGATGTGTGGTTTTATCTCTGGGCTTTCAATTCTGTTCCATTGATCTGTGCACCTGTTTTTGTACTAGTACCATGCTGTTTTGATCATTGTAGCTTTGTAGTATGTTTTGAAATCGGGGATTGTGATGCCTCCAGCTTTGCTTTTCTTACTCAGGATTGCTTTAGCAATTCGCGATCTTTTGTTGCCCCATATGAATTTTAGGATTCTTTGTTCAATTTCTGTGAAGAATGTTCTTGGGATTCTGATTGGGATAGCATTGAATCTGTAGATTGCTTTAGGTAGTGTGGACATTTTAACTGTTTATTCTTCAATCCATGTGCATGGAATGTCTTTCCATCTCTTTATGTCGTAGTCAATTTCTTTCAAGAAAGTCTTGTAGTTTTCATTGTATAAATCTTTCACTTCCTTGGTTAAATTTATCCCAAGGTATTTTATTCTTTTCGTTGTGATTGTGAATGGGATTGAGTTCTTGAGTTCTTTTCCTGTTAGTTCATTGTTAGTGTATAGAAATGCTACTGATTTCTGTATGTTGATTTTATACCCTGCAACTTTGCTGTAGCTGCTGATTGTTTCTAATAGTTTTCCTATGGATTCTTTGGGGTTTTCTATATATAAGATCATGTCATCTGCAAACAGTGAGAGTTTTACTTCTTCATTGCCTATTTGGATTCCTTTTATTTCTTTTTCCTGCCGAATAGCTCTGGCCAACACCTCCAGTACTATGTTGAATAGGAGTGGTGAAAGTGGGCACCCTAGTCTTGTTCCTGTCCTCAGAGGGATGGCTTTCAGTTTTCGTCCGTTGAGTATCAGTTTGGCTGTGGGTTTGTCATATATGGCCTTTATTATGTTGAGGTACTTTTCTTCTATACCCATTTTATTGAGGGTTTTTTACCATAAATGGATGTTGGATCTTGTCAAATGCTTTCTCTGCATCTATTGAGATGATCATGTGGTTTTTGTTTCTCATTTTGTTAGTGTAGTGTATCACGTTGATTGACTTGTGGATGTTGAACCATCCCTGTGTCCCTGGTATAAATCCCACTTGATCATGGTGTATAATCTTTTTGAGGTATTCCTGTATTCGGTATGCCAGAATATTGTTGAGGATTTTTGCATCTATGTTCATCAGTGATATTGGCCTATAGTTCTCCTTCTTTGTGTTGTCCTTGTCAGGTTTGGGGATCAGAGTGATGTTGGCTTCATAGAATGTGTTAGGGAGTACTCCATCTTCCTCAATTTTCTGGAATAGTTTGAGAAGGATAGGTATTAAATCTTCTTTGAATGTTTGGTAGAATTCTCCAGAGAAGCCATCTGGTCCTGGACTCTTATTTTTGGGGAGGTTTTAAATTACTGTTTCTATTTCTTTACTTGTGATTGGCCTATTCAGATTCTCCATTTCTTCCTGATTCAGTTTGGGGAGGTTGTAAGAGTCTAGGAATTTGTCCATTTCTTCTAGGTTGTTCAATTTGTTGGCATATAGTTTTTCATAGTATTCTCTTATGATCTCTTGTATTTCTTTGGTATCTGTTGTGATTTCTCCTCTCTCATTCCGGATTTTATTTATTTGAGATTTCTCTCTTCTTTTCTTGGTGAGTCTGGCTAAGGGTCTGTCGATTTTGTTAATTTTTTTGAAGAACCAACTCTTTGTTTCATTGATCCTTTCTACTGCCTTTTTTGTTTCAATATCGTTTATTTCTGCTCTTATTTTCATTATTTCCCTCCTTCTACTGACTCTGGGCTTTGTTTGTTCTTCTTTTTCTTATTCTGCTGGGTGTCGTTTGAGGTTGCTTATGTGAGCTTTTTCTTGTTTAGTGAGGTGAGCCTGTATTGCAATGAATTTCCCTCTTAGGACTGCTTTTGCTGCGTCCCAAATGATTTGGTATGTCACGTTCTCATTTTCATTTGTCTCCAGATAATGTTTGATTTCTTCTTTAATTTCTTCAATAATCCATTGTTTGTTCAGTAGCGTGTTGTTTAGTCTCCACATTTTTGCACCTTTCTCTGCTTTATTCTTGTAGTTGATTTCTAGTTTCATAGCATTATGATCAGAAAAGATGCTTGATATTATTTCAATTCTCTTGTATTTATTGATGCTTGCTTTGTTTCCCAAAATATGGTCTATCCTTGAGAATGTTCCATGCGCACTTGAGAAGAAAGTGTAACCTGATGTTTTTGGATGAAGTGTTCTATAGATATCTATTAAGTCCATCTGGTCTAATTTTTCATTTAATTCTGTAATTTCCTTGTTGATTTTCTGTCTGGATGTTCTATTCATTGGTGTTAATGGGGTGTTGAGGTCCCCTACTATTATTGTATTGTTGTTGATGTCTTCTTTTAGTTCTGTTAAGAGTTTCTTTACAAATTTTGGTGCTCCTGTGTTGGGTGTGTATATATTTATAAGTGTTATGTCTTCTTGGTGGAGAGTCTCTTTTATCATTATATACTGTCCCTCTTTGTCTTTCTTTACCTGTTTTGCTTTGAAGTCTGATACTTTGTCTGATATTAGTATAGTGACACCTGCTTTCTTTTGTTCATTATTAGCTTGGAGTACTGTCTTCCATCCCTTCACTCTGAGTCTGTGTTTGTCTTTGGGGCTGAGGTGTGTTTCCTGGAAGCAGCATACTGTTGGGTCTTGTTCTTTGATCCATCCTGCCAGTCTGTGCCTTTTGATTGGAGAGTTCAATCCATTTACATTTAGAGTGATTATTGAAATGTGGGGGCCTACCGCTGCCATTTTATGTCTTGTTTTCCGGTTCTCCTCAATTTCCTTTGTTTCTTGTCCCACGGTTTAATCTGTTCTGATGGAGAGCTGCTACTCTCTGTTGTTGTCCTTCTACTTATCTCCTCTGCTCTTGGTTTTGTAGCCCCTTTCCTTTTTTTGATCTTTCAGGAATGAGGGTTTTCCTGAGCATTCCCTGAAGAGGAGGTTTTGTGGCAATGAACTCCCTTAATTTTTGTTTATCTGGGGAAGTTTTTATTTCTCCATCGTATTTGAAGGATATTTTCGCTGGGTAGAGAATTCTCGACTGTAGGTTTTTGTCCTTCAGATTTTTCAATATATCATTCCACTCTCTTCTAGCCTGTAAAGTTTCTGCTGAGAAATCTGCTGATAGCCTGATGCGGGTTCCTTTGTAGGTTAATTTCTTCTGCCTGGCTGCCCTTAGTATTCTCTCCTTGTCATTGACTTTTGCTAGCTTCACTACTATATGCCTTGGGGTTGGTCTACTTGCATTGATAAAGTTTGGAGATCTATTGGCTTCTGTCACATGAAGTTCCATCTCTCTCCCCAGGTTTGGGAAGTTCTCAGCCATTATTTCTTTGAATAGGCTTTCTGCCCCCTTCTCCCTCTGGTATACCTATAATCCTTACGTTGCATCTCCTAATTGCGTCAGATAATTCTTGGAGAGTTTCTTCATTTCTTTTTAGTCTTAGTTCTCTCTCCTCCTCTGCCTGCAGCATTTCTATATTCCTATCTTCCAAATTGCTAATTCTTTCCTCCATATTATTGGCCCTACTGTTCAGTGCGTCAAGATTTTTCTTAATCTCCTCTATTGTGTTCTTCATTTCCAGTATTTCTGTTTGGTTCTTCTTTATAGTATCGAACTCTTTTGTGACGTAGCTCCTGAACTCGTTGAGTTGTCTATCTGAATTCTCTTTTAACTCATTGAGTTTTTTAACGATGGCTGTTTTGAAGTCATCATCATTTAGGTTATATATTTCATTGTCTTTGGGATTGTTTTCTGTGTATTTGTCATTTTCCTTCTGCTCTGGAGATTTAATATATTTTTTCATGTTGCTTGATGGTGTAGATTTGTGCCTCCACATAGAGATAGAGTTTAGTTACTGCTTCCACTTGTTTCTACTGGTGTGGTGGGGGAACAGCTGTTTATACTGCACCAACCAGGAACCCTATCAGCTGTTGCTAACTGGGCCTGGGCCCCTCCTCATAGTCACAGTGGTCCTGTGGGTTCTCTCTTCAGCTGTGGGGGCCGTCACAAGGGGGCTTCAGGCTGCTGGTGCCTACTGTTGCAGACCACCTAGACATGCTCCCTCCTGAAGGTCTGCTGCGGTGTTATGGGCTTTCCCAGCGGCCAGGGGCAGGATCACTTATATTTGCAGCTCTGTCACTGTTGGCGCCCACAAAATCTCACTTGTCCACTATGGGTCACAGCAGAGCTATGGGCATCTTCTGCAGTCTGTGGTTAGCTCACCTAGCTATGCTACTTTTGTCCCAGGGTCTTCCAGCCTTGCAGTTGCTGGGTGGGTGCTCTCTACTAGTGCTGTGCAGAGGCTTTCGCTGAGGCTGCTGTGAGACTGTAGAGTTTCCCCCTGGGCCATGGAGCTGGGTCGCTGGAACTCCACCCAGCCCCAGTCCTCTCCCCCAGGATCTTGGGGAGCCCCTTGCCCTGTCTGGGGGATGAGCCAGAGACCTTGAGTTCAGTGGCAGCTGGCTGGCTGCTGCCCTGCCTGGGATTCTCCTCTTCACAACCCTCCTGGCGTTGTGGATGCTGGGCAGGGCCTCTCTGCTATTTGCAGGTAGAGGCTATGCCTGCTGCCAGGAGGGAAGCCCAGAGTTTCCCCCTGGGCCACGGCGCCAGCCACTGGAACTCCACCCAGCCCCAGTCCTCTCCCAGAAGATCTCCGGTAGCCTCGCGCCCCAACCAGGCGACAGCAGCAGTCTGTTAGATCGGCGGCGGCGACTGGTGGGCTGCTGCCCTGTTCGGGATTCTCTTCGGGCACCTCCTGGCGTTGTGGATGCTGGGTGGGGCCTCTCCACTAATGGCGGGTAGAGGTTTTCCCCACCGCCTCCAGTGTGTAACTCTGGAGCTTCCCTCTGGGCTTAGGTGTAATTGTGGGGGGCTTAGGTAGGGCGCTGGTCACCTGTTTCCACCGTTGCTCCTCTGGTGTGTGCCCCCTCCTGCCCTTGGTGTGTGGCGATGTTCTGGGGGCATCTGCTGGAAGAAAGCTGCTTGCAGATACTAGGCTGTTCAGGAGTCCAGGTCGGAGAGTTTTCACCTATCTCCACCTCCTCCCAGAGGGAAGTCCGTCCGCCTTCTGATGTATAGCAGCATGGGTCTCTCAGGTGTCCTGAGATGCTATATGGATATCCTTTGTTAAGTGATGAATGTCCAATTAGTTGTAGATTCGAAGGGGGAGAGACAAAGAAAACTACTCACGCTGCCATCTTGGATCTACAGCTGTACCACCTTATTTTTAACATTAAAACTAATTTACTTAATTGGATTTACTTTAATCTTAGTTAACTTGACCAGGCATAAAACTCCTTTCTGAATTTCTCCTTCACAAACCTTCTACAACTTTCTTGTTACATTCAGAATTTGTCCCATGCTTGCTTTCTTCCCTTCTAGTACATTAGGACAAATTTATCTTTCTTAACTGAACAAACAAAAATACTTCCATTCTTTATACCTTCTTTACTGAAAACGTACATTTTAACTTTCCTTGAATACAGAGATGTTTTCCTTATTAATTTCTGATAGCTTTCATTATATATGTTAATTAGAACTTTTAACCATTAAAAGACAAAAGGTAAGCAATTATGAGTTGTCTTTTATATCAGCATTCTAAGCACTTCATAATTTTTAGGAACACGTCACTTTACAGTAAAAGACCCAAAGACTTTTAGCATCTCTGCAATAAAAAGCCAAAAGTAGATAAACTTAGATGTTTAGCAATGTTTGTGTTCTATTCAATCCAAAAAGGACACAGATACTCAGATTTTTATCACTTAGCAGAACTCAAGATTGTTACCAAAAAGAATTTGGAAGCTGTTTTTTCCTCCCCTGAGCCCTTTTTTTTTTTTCAGTCTTAGGAATTAGTGATGGGCTAGGTAGTAGCTCCTGGAGAGCGGAGATGATAATCCTTTTCGAGATAAAGGAACTGGGTGGAATCTGAACTGCCTCTAGAATAGTATTTCCAGTCTTGCAAGGATTTTCTAAGGACAGTTGCTCTTGATTTCCCAGAAACTGGATTGTAACTTGAATGACATTCTAGGTTGATCTACCTGTCCAACTGCATCATAAAGGCACAGAGAAACCGCTCAAGTTTTCTCTTGGCTGGAGTTTCTGGGGCATAATCCATGCAAATGAAAGTGTTTCTAATTAGTTAGAATGCACTCGAGTGGTGAGTCTCTGGGGATGCTTACAGTGTTCCCCTGGCAGTAAAGCCAGTATGCGACTGACAGTGGACTGGAGAAGGGTACAGAGCCTACAAAGGCCTGGAACTGGCTGGAGGCCGGGGCTCCCAGTACCAGGGTTGAGAGTTAAGTCCCTGGCAAAAGGTTGTCAAGTTTTCAATTTTACAGAAGGTCCAGGTTCTGGTCAGGTCCTGCCTGAACTTAACCTCGACTTGGTGACAACAGAAGAGATGATGAGCAAAGCAGGCAAAGAAAGGAAAAGAAGAGATCAAACCTCGCCCTCATGGCCTCTTCCAGAGGGTTATCAAGATAAGAGTCACACAACAGTTCCTATGCTGGGCACACAACCCCAGCAGGACAGTTCACAGAATAAATCACAGGCCTCCTACCCTCATAACTGACTCAGTAGGTGACTAAAATACTCAATGAGTCAACCGTTAAGAGAGAGCACCCCACTTGGGGTCGCCGGGGTGATCAGGCCCGGAAACCCAAAGTTGGGGCTGCCAGGGGTGGAGCCTTTGACTCTTTAAAGATTTCTTTGTTTCCCGGTTGCAAAGCTCAAAAGGAGATGAAAATGGCCATTGTAACTCTAAGAGAGATGAAAGAAAAGGAGCCACTACCTTGAAAATTTCCCCATTGGGGTTCCCTGTAGCAAGGGATGATGTAAAAAGTCATTAAATGATTTCAGTGCAGATGGGATCTGGTTATTGTGCGGTCGTATAACTTTAGATACGAATCTGGTCATATAGATCGGTATGTAGGTGAGGATGCCCTGGACTTCTCTTCCTGGGGCAGCCCTAATTCATACCATATACTTTAAAGACATTTGGGTTAGTTCTAGTCAGAAAAACATTTTGTAAGCGCCTTCTTTAAGTCAGTGGAATAGAGCTCTTTAGAAATTGTACCATCCGGAGGTAAAATAGAAAACCTTTTGTAACATATATAGACACACACAGACAGACAGAACAAAGATTTTCCGTATATTAGTTAGGTGTTCTCATAGCACACCGTGGTGGAAAAACTTGTTTTCCCAGCTATTTTTTTTTTCCTCCTCTTTCTCTCTTTCATTTGGCCTTAGCAATCTGGCTTGGGATTCCCCCTTTGTTAAGCAATTGTAAACACAGCACAAAGCCAACCGGAGTCTGGAGGAAAGGCTGCCCATTCGGGAACTGATTCGGGCTGTTTTAGAAGCTCGATTTCCCACTTCTCTTTTAATGTTGTTTTGTTATAAAGTCCGAACAACTTCTAAGGACAGTGTAGTAGGTCACAAAGTGTGATGCTTGTGAGTGTTACTCCCTACAGAAAGGTCGTAAACACTCTCTTACATGCCTCGGTTTCTCCTCCGGCAGTCTAAAACCACAGTGGGGCTCAGAGCGCCAGGTGACCAGCCCTTATGTGTGCGTCCCTGGACGAGCCTGTAATTAATTACCATGAATGAGAGTGGAGTTCCCTATGGGACCGCTGCACGTCGTGAGGATTGATCCTCTGACACTCCCGCTGAGGTCCTTAGTCGCCTAAGGACACCTTTTGGTAAAGGTCAGGAGGAGCAAATGTCCCTTTTCTTCGGAGCTGAACACATTCAGTCTCTCATTTTTCTATCAAGCAGTTTGTTCAGACTTTATAAACACAATTCTTTCCAATTTAAAGCCAAATTGAAAACGTCAGCCTTCTCCATTGACTCCCAAGTTCCTCGAGGCTCCTCTGACCTAGGAGCTTCCCTCTAGGCTCCTCTGGCCTAGGAACTTCCCTGTAGGCTCCTCTGGCCTAGGAACTTCCCTGTAGGCTCCCTCTGGCCTAGCAAATTCCTCCTAGGTTCCTCTTATCTAGGGTATGTACCAGTACCTCTTAAAAACCTCTAGTCTTAAGACCTTACCCAGCTCATATAAACTCTTGGACTATCAACTTAAAATAAGGAGGTCCGGGTTTCAGGAGAACTCACCAGGGTCACCTGAAGAATGCAGTGATCTGGGGGGCTCAATGGGTCCTTATTGGTACCGAATGCCGGTTCAGTATAGATGCCAGGTGGCCTCTGGTGGGTTTCTCTGAAATCCTGCCGTGACTACGCCAAGAACTATTGATGAAAATAATCCATAACAAATCTATAAATGAAAATTTGGGTGAGTTTATTCTGAGCTTAAATCTGAGGATTATAACCCGGGAGAGTCTTTCCACAAAGGAACAGAGCACTCCAAAGAAGTGAGGGTATACAGGATGGTTATATACTCTCAAAGAGCATGTTTCACACATGGTTGAAATGTCCCTTTTACAATAGTCACGAGTCTGCTCTGTCAGCACAGCAATTGATGGAAGAAGCAGATAGGCCTGCTGTCTCAGTGAACCGCGCATGCTGGCAGGTCTGTTGCCTTGAGCTGGGCGGTCACAGATGAGTGCTGCAATCAGTCCTCAGCCTAAAGAAAGATGCATAATCTTTAAGGAGATGCCAATGTTGGGAGGGGGAGGAAAGTTGCACCTTTATCTCAAAATGTCTAAGCAGATATACAATGCATGCTCAATGGCCACAGTCAGGCCCTTTTGGAAAAACAAAGTCAGGTCAAATTAGGTTTATACCAAATGGCTTCCTCATATGCTCTAATATATCCTATTCCTTGCCGTTTTTATTTGTCAACTCCAAAGGATAAAGAGGATCGGGGTGTAGGGAGGGCAGGTTGTCATGTTATAGAGGATGGTCTTAATAAACCTCGTTGAGATAGTTATACTTGTGAAGACAGTGAATGACTGAGGTGAGTGCATACCTGGGTAAAGAGTGCCCCAGGCAGAGGGAAAAGTTACTAGAGAGACCCTAAGGTGGGAGGTGGCGTAGGGGGAATGTCGCAGCAGCAAACAGAGTGAGGGGAGCATAGCAGAAGAGGAAGAGGAGGAGGTCTCAGGGGCTGATCCAGCGAGGCTCTCTCTGCCATTGAAGGACTTCCGCTTTCATTTACTCAGAGTGGCAAGGGGAGTCATTGTAGAGTTTTGAGCACACACATGCCATGATTAGAATTTTGAAAGGTCATCTGGCTTCTGTGTTGAGAACGGATTGTAGGGTGTGAGGAAGGCTGCTTGGAGCTGACTGCAGCAAGTCGTGAGATACAGGAGACTAGGACCCAGTGGAGACAGAAGTTTAAAAGTTGAGAAGTGGTTAGTTTGGTTATATTTGCAAGGTAGAGCCAAGATGATCTTTTGTCATCCAGAATATGGATGTGAGAGAAAAGAGCAAATAAGAATGACTCCAGGAGCCTAAAACACTGAAAGAATGGAATTGCATTCACTGAGACAGGGAGGGCTGTGGATGGAACAAATTTCACAAGGAAAAGGGACGTCAGAAGTTCAAATTTTGAAAGGTCAAAATGGAGGTAATTCAACTCGATAAATATTATGGGATTCCACTTATATGAGATGGCTAGAGGAGTCAAACTCATTGAGAATGAAAGTTGAATGGTGGGCCTCAGGGAGAAGGAGAGGGGTAGTTAGTGTTTAATGCGGACAGAGCTTCAGTTTGAGAAAATGAAAAAGTTCTGGAGGTAGGTGATGGTGATGGTTGCTTATCAATGTGAAGGTACTTAATGCTAAGTAACAGAATTGTACACTTAAGAACGGTTAAAGAGGTACATTCTATGTTACGTAAATTTAACCACAATAAATAGGATCAAGTGGCACAAAATAATGGAGAAAAGTTGTGAGATTTCTTTCAGATAATATTTTCAATATCGTTATAAAGTAACAGCTAGTGGCTGGGATTTTTTAGACAAAAATTTTAACACTAGGCCTTCAAAAATCTTTACCAGGATTTCTAATCCATGACAATATTAATATCTTGGTCTATGTAATTATTTGTTGTGAGGGGTTTTCCTGTGTATGGTGAGATTTTTAACAGATCTGTCATCTACTCACTAGATGCCAGCACTGAATTCTGATAACCAGAAATGTCTCCAGACATTGCCAGTTGTCCTGTAGTGGGCAAAATCAACTTGACTGGGAACAACTGGATTAGGACAATTCCATGGGTGCTAGAATTGATGATGTTAACTTTCGCAGTCTAAGAATAACCAGAAGAGCAATATTTTAGGGAGAATAAATTATCAGTTGAATTTTGGAAAGTTTGAGGTGAGGGGCAAAGAGAACACCCCATTGGTGCTATTATCTCATAGGTCAAATGTATTGATGCGGCAATCATCAGTCTGCATAGGTGGCAGCACAAATTATGTGGGGTTAGCGAGCCAAAGAGTTAAAGAAAGATTTCTTGGACTCTCAAGGTCTGGCAGTAGTGCTCTTTTATCCAGAGAATAGTGTGGCATAGCATGGGGACAGGACCCATGGGCAGTCAGAGCTGCTGTTGCATGGGGACAGGACCCACGGTCAGGAGGAGCTGCTGCA